>NC_059074.1:195952914-195987914 GCF_020497125.1 Mauremys mutica | reverse complement strand
GTGGGGATTTGATTGTTGGTTGCTTTCAGAAGACATGAGCATTCCATGTGTTTTACGGCTAGTCTTTTCTAAATTTCTGATACCGTTGAATGACATCATCGGCAGGGTAATGATCTCGGCAACTACGCTGACAGTGTCTCACATTCTAATTCACCTTCACAAATCCATGGCATCATTTTTGGCCAAAGTAATGTCAGTCACTGACACTTGCGGCAAGTACAAAAAGGACCCCCTAATGGCAGCCATTTTTATTTGTTTCTTAAGATCCAAAGACTGCTGAAAGAACAATTGGATAAAGTTGAGGATTGGAGAAGCTTGATTTTCTTGTTCCTGTGAAATGAAACTCTAGTCCTTTTTCTTCTCCTTCCCCTTAAAAGCAGAAGTCTGCTAGGGGGTTGTAGCTGTGTCAAAGCCGTTGGGATGCCACTGCTGATCACTTTAATTACTAGGACTAAGGAGGATAAAATTAAAAGTAGCACCATTGAAGCAGTGGAAGAAAGCTTGCCGAGATGTCGGTGAACTGTGAAATATAAAAATTGCATACCAATACATTTTTATAGGAAGGAAACAAGGAATTACATTACTTATTCTTGAAGAGTTTGTCCTTAAATGGTGAAGTTTTACTTGCTGTGCATCCATGTGGCAGATTTTTAGACCATTAGAAAGTAATTGAGGTGGAGGAACAGAGTAAACTTTTCTGTCTCCCCAGCATGGCAGATACATGACAGAGAGATGAAAGATTTACCTAGTTTTCTCTTTAGAATTGGACAGTTTTCTAGCATATGTTGTTGTAATAAGAGTTTTCATGTCCCTTTCTTTCCCTGTTGCAAATTCCATATTTGCGCCTTATGAGCTTTACCAGGTCTTTTTCTTGTTTTTTTGGAAGGGACAATAAAAATATATTGTTTCACAATGCACATTTTAAGTTAATTGTTTTCTAACTCGCAACTTTTATATATACTTGAATCATTACCTTCAGTGTAATTTAAATTTAGTGGTTCTTCACAATCATTTCCTCCCTCAAAGCTCAATAATCAACAGTTCAAATAATATATGTATTAAACTTAAGCTATAAATATGCTGTTTTGCTCTTCTCTGCTAATGATGATTGAATTTTAATTAGCACAAACACAAGCCACAACCATCTGTATTTGCTCGAAGAGGATGCTAGTGACTATGATAATGATTCAGGGATATGAGGTCTCCTCTTTTGAAATCAGCCTACCATATTCTAGGACATCTTTTTCCTAACGTGTAGCATATGAACATTCAGTGTTAAGCTGCCTAGTACTTTAAAATAAATTTGGCAGATTCCATTTGTAAATTAAATTAATTTAAATTAAAACCACAAATTCGCCTGTGTTAGGAGTGACAATATGGAAATATTTGAGCACTTTCACTTCATGTAAATTCAAATTTGATTAATGTTGCCAGTTACAGTAGGTTGAAATAAAATTGGTTGCTGTGTTAGTTGGCTGGCTGTACGTTAAATTAAACTGATTTATTGTAGTGCATAGTACACATAGAAGGTTTCTAGTTTTCTTTCCTGTGTGTACTTTAACAAATAAGTTTTTGATAGAACTGTTACTCTGTGCCTTCTGGGAAGTTAAGGTGTGAGAAAGCAAACAAAGCAAATGTGCCATCCTGCTGAAGAGCTTGCAGGGCCCAAGCAAAATTGCCTTTATAGTGTTAGGACATTAGCAGAAAAGTAAAGCAAGGCAATCTGATAGGGAACCAGAATTCTGTCAATCAGGCTCAAGATATTGTGCTGTGTCCATATACTTTGTTTACTGTAGGGTTTTATGAGTTGTAACCTGCCCATGCAAGCTGTTAATGAGGCTAAATCTTGCTGCTTGAGGATTGAATTACAGCACACCTCTGGGCTAATGGTTATAAACAGAAAGTCCCATTAGGACTGCATTCTGATTCATTCATTTGCATTTTTCCTATTGTACCAAGAACAAAGATGAGTAAATAGCTACAAACAAACAATCTACATGGAAATAGCTAAAATGTATCTAATTAGTATTTTGTGCTTGTCTTATTAATGATTACTTAAACTAAATAGCACTTGGTAGCAGGCTCTTACAAAGATTTGCAGGTGTGGAATATTCAATTTCTTGTTTCGTGGGAATGGTGTTTGCCATTTATTGTAAGAAATTAAGTTGCCAATACTGCTTTCCAAAATTAGACTAATTGGTTGTATTCTACCAAAATTAAGGCCATCCACAAAAATCCTGATTTCAACAACTATGTTATGTCTATAAATTAAGTTTGAGGTAAATTTGACTTAAAGCCACAGGCTTGGTTTTGTTGTATTTATTAGTGTTTATAATGCACTAGTGTCTTTTAAACTTTTTCTTAAGTTTGAAAAATGCAAGTTTTGACAAACGAAGCTTAAACTCCATTTTCCTCACCTTTCTGTGTTTTTCAATAGTGTTGATTAAACGTGTATTTTGTAATTTGTTGTGCGTTACTCCATTTCAGAAATATATGCATGAAACATTTACTATTTGTTGTAATTAGTTATGTGATTGAAATTTTATAGTCCTATAATGATGCATTTAATTTTTTTAACAGAACATTGTTAACTTGAATGATTCCCTTACAAAAACACAAGATATTTGTTATTGGGTGATATTTACAATTACTGTACTGAACCCAACAAAGGGCCTTTTTAAAACTAGAGAAATTCTTGTGTGCCCTAGAGTCTCCATCAACAGGTTAAATTTAGGTTACATTTTATTTTTTAAAAAAAGATGCATTAGTTGAACAGTGTGGATCAAATTCTTCTCTTACCTCCGATTTTCATCAATATAACATTCTTGAAGTTAGTGGAGTTGCTTGTGTAATTGAGAGCAGTATCTGACCCCTGATGCTAATATTATGGTAGAATATTTCTCTCACTAGTAATTCAGTGTAGTGAAATCCTTTTTGCAGTTATAATAAAATTTTTGTAGCTATTGCTAAGAAACAAAAGTTTCTGACAATTGTTTGCATCAGGATATTTTACAAGGTATAATGTTATTGAAAAATGGTTTAAATTACAAATGATGACATTTTTAATATATGATAATATTGGATATGCTAAAAAATCTGATTCCTGTATGTCTTTAAAAATTGTGGTGTGACACCCAACTGATACAGAGCATCCTATTTATAATGTGGGCCAAGCACCATGCTGTAAACCAGTTACTATCATGATGATCAGATTGAGAATGAAATTGCATTTCTGTCAATTACTGAGTTGGCAACTGTTCAATATATCTTAGCAGCAAGATGAAGAGCGACGTCGGCAGCTGAGAGAGAGAGCTCGTCAACTAATAGCAGAAGCTCGATCTGGAGTGAAGATGTCAGAACTTCCTGCCTACACTGAAATGGCTGCAGAAAAGTTGAAAGAAAGGTCAAAGGCATCTGGAGGTGAGTTAGGGAGCCTTGTATCTTATTCCTCTGGCAACCTAGAAACCAGAAAGGACCTTTTTGGGGGTATCGCTTTTATTCACACTTGAAAATGTTGTTGTAAGAAATTGTTGTCCATCAGGTACGCATATCAAAAGACTGGCAATGGATAGGTTTTTCCAAATCAGGGTTATATAACTTAATTTCAAACAGTTAAAAGAATGGTGCATCTGTTACAGCAAGAATATAACTATGTAGGTAAAAACTGTTGGCTAATATTGGCCTGTTGAACTACAAATTTGACATTACCCTGGCATTTTTAGAATTGCAAGAAATATTAGTCATATAGAAATTGTGTGGCTAAAATCTCCGGAGTTCATTGAAAATGTAGGAGTTAGATGAGACCTCTGGGGGAAAGTACGTTATAAAGATTTAAGAAACTTGACTTAAAAACAAAAAATGAGTTAGTACAACCGTTTCTGAAGGGAACTTTGAAGAAGTTCTCTGGCATTACATTGTTATTACCTGGGAGGCTGGCGCAAGAATCTTTGATTTTAAATGGCAGTCTTTTCGTGTACCACTTACCTTTACAGGTTTTGAGTTGTATATTACTGTAATATTACTAAAGTGACTTTGAAATGGCATTAAAATTAATATATCTGCCAGTGCTCCAAGCTGGAGTAATGTAGTGACATTCAAATTCAAATGGGTACGGAACATATATTTCAGTCCAGGCGCCTTGTTCTTTTAGTGTCTGCTAAATATGCTAAGGAGTAATTATTCGTTTCATACTAACCCATAATTGTGAGCACAAATGTCTGGTAAATCCAACTTTATATTTATTTTTCTAGATCTAGATTCACTGATTATGTTTTCTTTCTGTGTTCAGTACAGCTTTAAATGTTCTTTTTAGTTAATGTTACAACTGACTTGTACCATAGCTCTTCCACTCCCTCCTCCATTTAACACTGAAGCTAAGAATGGCCGGGTAGCAGTTGTACATTTCCATTTAAGTCTGAGCTTTGGTTTACCTCCATTCACCCAGTAAATGAAGCATGGCAGGATGTCTCCAGTGTGGGGCTGTTCTTCAGTACTGAATTCACCCTAAGTAGGGAAAACATGGCCTTGATGTGGAATAAGCTGTTCAGACTTTATGAAAACTCCTCTAAGCTATTGAAAATATTGCTTCAAAGCACACTCAAGCTGTGAGGTACAAAAGCAAACGCCATTAAAAATCGTTACTGCTCATTTTTCCATTGCAGCCTTTCCTAGTTTGTTCCATATACTTGCATTAAACACTCTGGGCCAAATTTAGACTTGGCTGATGCAGGTATACTTCCATGGAAGTGCGTAAGCCAAATTCATTGGTGACGTATATAGTAGTATAGGTTACACATAGCATTTAAGTTAGTTAGAAAACATGTAAAATGGCAAAGTAGTGTAAATTGCAATCAATTTGGCATTCATCTGACTTAAATATTTATCATTTTTTATCCTGCTTTACTTTATCATTTCTTACACTGACGTTATCCTATTACACCCACCTGTTAGTTGCTTTTCCTGCTGCACTTCCTCCTTCTACCTCTGAGTGTAAAATACACTTATTTTACACACACTTTGAATGCCAAATTGGTTACAAATTATAGTGCTTTGCCCCTTGCACCCACTTTCTGACCAACTTATATCACCATATATTTCACCATAGAATATGGCGCTCCATGTTTCAAATTTCCATTGAGTTTTTCTGTTAACCACGCCTTTCCCTCACTAAATTTGTAAGCTCCCTCAAAGATAGTCTTTCATTTGACCCTAGCACAAATAGTCTTGTAGTGTCTGTCTTCCTTTTTCTCTTCAGGATTGTCTCTACCCTAGTGAGGACCAATCTTCATCTCCACTTTCCTAAACAATAAAAACCAACAATGAAATCCTGGCCGCAGTGAAGTTAATAGCAAAACGCCCACCGATTTCATCCATAGTTTCTCTAATTCCTCTGAATAACTAAGATCCTCAGACTCCTTAATTAGTCTTCCACTTTGTCACTATTTCAAGAACACTTGATACCTCTATTTATTCCAAGTTATATCGGCTATTTAATGTCATTGTTTAGCAGTATATGAATTAGATTTTAGATCAAGATTCTGCCACTCTTATGAATGTTGAGTACTAACTCTTTACAGGTGTGATTGCACCAAGTTCCGAGATGACTAATTGCAGAGTAAGATAGAAAACAACAGAAGTAGGGTGTCAAAATCTGACTACTTGAGTTTTTATCACCATCACATCTACTATTAATTATCAATTGTATTTTTTCTTGTATGACCATCTAGCATATTTTCTATTTTTATACATACTATGCCCAGCATCACTGATTTACATCCTCTACATTGATTTTTGTCTCTCCATATACTAATCTGGCCAAGTTATTTGGACTTTTGTCACACTTCTGTTTTGTGTTATCTGTCCACTCTGATACCCACTTACTCTTATTTATGTGAAAATGTATCACTTTCCTACATGTTCATTCTTCCACATTTTTCACATAAAGTGAACAATAACCATCTTATTACTTATTTTTGTGGTACATACTCAACCTTCTCCACATTCTTCCATCTCATCATTCACAGTATGTCTTTGTTTTCCAAATCATTATTTACTCAAGTAGCTCCTCCTCCTCCTAACAAGAGGCCTTACTTGTTAACTTTACTAAGGAAAAGTTTAGTGAAACTGTGCTAGCATTTTTTTAAATCCAAGTAAGTTATAATAGCCCAGATCCTCAAAAGTATTTAGGCACCTAGCTCCCATTGATTTTGATGGTGGTACGACACTTAAATATCTTTGAGGATTTGGGCCTATATGTCTACCACTTATTCCTTCAGTTCTTTATTTGCTAAAAATAATCAGATTTATTAGACAAGAATTTTTTTTGTGAATACCATCTGAGTACTATCCTTACGTACGTTATATGTTTGCAAGTATTCTGTTTCTGTTTTGTAGCAGTAGATTCCCCTATATGATGCTTAAGTCAAGCTTACAGTAATTTTCTAGATCTTCTATAAATCTCTTCTTACTACATATTTAATTAGCCTCTCTCCGAATATATATTGATTCATACATCCCGATTTCAAAAAAGAGGTATTAAATAAATCTACTAGACTCTCCTCTCTTTTCTTCAGAAAGATGGTACTTGTCCATTTCTAATGTTTTAAATTTTTTTAATGAATTTCTTGCTCACTTTTGTTGGTGAAATTCTAATCTCCTTCAATATTTGTATTTACTAATTGAGAAATTTGTTTTTTCGCATTAATAGTACAGCCTTATTTGAAAGCCTTGATTTAATCATGAAAATCCTAGAAAATCCATTTGCCTGTTGCAAATAGAAAACTTTCCTGGATAAGCTGCATCAACCTCTGCAGAATACAAGCTTTCTGGCAGCTATTTAGTAGGAGGAGATATGGGAGGAGGA
This sequence comes from Mauremys mutica, assembly GCF_020497125.1. Lineage (NCBI taxonomy): Eukaryota > Metazoa > Chordata > Testudines > Geoemydidae > Mauremys > Mauremys mutica. The sequence continues at coordinate 195,981,052 of NC_059074.1, read as the reverse complement.
GAAAGGGGCAGAGAAAGAGATATGGGAGGAGGAAAAAGGGGCAGAGAGAGAGAGAATATTCCTTCTCCCTTCTGACAGATAGAAGCATTTGCTGTGGAGGCTTTAAATATAGTAGATTCCTACTAGCTGGAAGCTGATAAGTTGAGCCCTTGAGTTGGGTCCAGGAACATCACCTTGATAGGAATCCAAACATCATTCCCTTTCCCAGCAGCTCAGGAGAAGTAGAGTTGGCATCTTATCTGGGCACAATCCTTGAACAGTGAGGCCCCATCTTTCACATTTGTGATTTGCAAGTATGTTAAGTTCATTGACTATTAGGTTTCTGCCATATATCCAACCCCTACTTAGGATGGCATGTTTGTGAGGGGGAGGTTGATTAGGCAGATGTGGGGAGGTGGACAGGAAAGAGAGGGAACAATTAATGAGATACATTAGAAAAGATCAGTATGTTATCGAGTGAGAGATTTTGGTAAGCAAAAGTGGGGAATAAATACAGACCAAAAATATGGGGGAGGAGATAGAGAACACAATGTAAGGGCTGGTCTACACTACGAGGTAAAATCGATCTAAGATTCGCAACTTCAGCTACGTGAATAACATAGCTGAAGTCGAAGTATCTTATATCGAATTACCTACCGTCCTCACGGCGTGGGATCGATGTCTGTGGCTCCCCATGTCAACTCCGCTACCGCTGTTTGGGTTGGTGGAGTTCCGGAGTCGACAGGAGCGCGTTCGGGGATCGATATATCGCGTCTAGATGAGACGCGATATATCGATCCCCGAGAAATCGATTGCTACCCGCCTATACGGCGGGTAGTGAAGACGTACCATAAGAAACGAAAGAGAGGGAAGGAGAGAAAAAGAGAAGAGGAAACAGGCATTGAAATCAGCACAGGAAAAGATACACCATGATCTGTTATAGCAAAACAAAAATTAAAAAAAAAAGATTAGAGTTAAAAAAAAAATAAGGGATAGAAGGACTAACAAAAGCAAGAAAGATGTAGTAAGTTACTATTTTAAAAATATATTAGAGAGTTAGTTGACAATATTGTTATAATTATATATAGTATACAGTAAACACTGAACAACTGTTCTGCTCCTTTAAGATGTCTACACTGCAAAAAAAAAAAAACACACCCCACACCAGCGAGTCTGAGTCCTGATCCACAGACTTGGGCTTGCAAGGCGCATGCAATGGCACTAAAAACAGCCATGTAGACATTCCTACTCAGGCTGGAAGTTGGGCTCTGACATCACCCCCCTTCCTCTCCCTGGGCTTCAGAGCTCAAGCTCCAGCCCGAGCCAGAATGTCTACTTGGCTCTTTTCAGCATCCTAAGACAGCGCCCCATGAGTTCGTATCTGCAGACCTGGGCTCTGAGATTCACTGCCCCTGGGTTTTTTTTGCCATAGACATTCCCTTAAATACTGGGTGAATGGCTTTGGGGAGTGTCCTAGGGAGGGCATGGCAGCACAGATATCCTCACCCAGACTAGTAAGCTTAGTCCTTGAGCTAGTAGGTATCAAGTAAACATTTCAAGTCCTGGATTTAATTTTTTTTAGCAATATCTACCTTCCTTTGCAATTATCACCAAATGCCCTACTGTCTTGTCTTAACCTTGCGTTACTTATATACTTGAAATATTTGATTTCTACCTTCTGTCTTCCTTTTCTTCTCCACTTTGCTTTCTTTGTCAGTGTTCATACTCTCCGAACTGCATTCCGTAATCTTAAAGCCAATTCTGTACCTGACAGCCGTGTGAATATAGCGTCACAGTGACAGCTATGGAGACTAAAGACCTGTCCTTGTCTCCAGAGCAAGTACAGTATAGGCAGCAGTAGTGCGAGCTTGCTCACGCTTCCCCTGCTAATCTGGCTCAACCAGGGCTGGCCTTCTGGGTGGGTGCCATGGTCAGGGGGTCACCATCCAAATGCCGCGAGCTGGCAGGCCTGCCGGAGCAGGGGTGAATGCACATAACCCCGGGGCTGGAGCCCCTGGTCAGCTGGGGAGAGAGGGGACAGATGATGCCACTGAAGCTTCCAGCCTGGCAGGGAGGTCCAGGCAGCAAGGCTAGGCCTTGCAGAGCCAGGGGGCCAGCTACTGTGTCCCCCCATGCACCTGCTCTCCTCCTGCTAGGTGGTTAGGGAGTTGTGTGGCCCAAGGAGCCCCCGGGGCTCAGAAACGCCTCCCTATGCAGCCCGGCTGGGCTCCAGGACCAGAAGCTGGTCCTCGTGCTCTGTGCCCCCCACTGCTGTTCTCATACTCAAAGAAAAGGCGCTAAAATAGAGCTTTGCCCAGGGCGCCATTTTCCCTAAGGCCGGCCCTGGGCTGAAACCTGACAAAAGCCTTGTCTGCACAAGAAAATTGTACCAATTTGATTAATCGGTTTAGAAACTGATACCATTAGTTTAGACATTGATGTAGTTAAATTGGGGCCACCCCCTTTTGTGTAGATGCTCTTAAATCAGTTCAAGAGTACCTTATATCAATTTAGCTTAAGACGGTATGGAATCAGCTTAAGCTAAATTGATACAACGTATTCTTAAACTGAAATAAAAGTGTCCCCACAAGGGTGTTGCACCATTTTAATTAAATCGTTTTCTAAACTGATTGAGTTAAATTGGTATAATTTTCTCATTTAAGTGAGGCCTTTAGAGGTATGGGGTAAGAGGATAATTCAGGCTCCTTGTCCAGACCTGACAACAAGAGTGTCAGGTTTTTGGTGATTTTTGTGCCACAACTCACATATGTCAGGTGTTTTTTACTTCTCTTGTGCCTCTGGCTTACCCATGTTTCTTCTTTGAAAACCTTTGTTTGTCTACATTTCTTGTTTTTAATCTAATGTATTTCTTGATGGATGGCATACATAGCTTTGTGTTAACTGTATATTAAATACCTTTGAACAATTTTCATTTTCCTTCTGGGTTCTTTTCTTCCATTGCTTTAGCCTTGCACCTCCCACACTCTTCCAAGATTCCTTATGCTGAAATTCTTACTTTTTTCCATTTTTCTCTCTCTTCAGTCCAAACTTAAAACTTCAAATAAAACAAAAAACAACCTCCATATTCAAAATAGCTCAAATGTAAACAGGGTCAGAAAGTGTATATTGTGGCATCCTTAACTCTTCCTTAAATACTCCAACCGCTCTCCCACAATTAGATCATTACTAATAACATTATCTCTGGCACACCTGATACTCCCTTACCTAGTTCCTCACCTAAGGACCAATAATATTGCTTTTACCCACCTTCCATATAGTCCTATATACTAAATAGCTGCAACTCAATATGCATCTTCCCCCAAGAGCATTTTTCAGGATCATCCAGTCCCTAGATTCATAGAACCATAGAGTTAGAAGTGACCGCAACAGTCATCTAGTCTAACCCCCCTGCCAAAATGCAGGATTTGTTGTGTCTAAACCATCCAAGATGGATGGCTATCCAGCCACCTTTTGAAAACCTCCAGTGAAGAAGCGTCCACAACCTCCTGAGGCAGTCTGTTCCATTGTCCTGCTGTTCATACAGTTAGGACGTTTTTTTCCTGAGATTTAATCTAAATCTGTTCTGTAGTTTGAACCCATTGTCTCTTGTACTACCCTCTGTGCCAACTTTTCTTTGTCTTTTGTACGGCACCCTTTCAAGTATCTGAAGACTTTTATCATATCCCCTCGTAATCTCCTCTTTTCCAAATTAAACATACCCAGTTCCTTCAGCCTTTGCTCATATGGCTTGCATTCCATCCCTCTTATCCTCTTTGTCACTTGCTTCTGGATCCTGTCCACTTCCTCTACATCCTTTCTATACATTTGTGACCAAAATTGGACACAGCTCTCAGGTGAGGCCTAACCAGCGCCGAGTAGACCGGTACTGTCACCTCCCGTGACTTGCATGCTGTGCTTCTGTTAATGCAACCAAAAATTGCATTTGCTTTTTTTGCAACAGCATCTCATTGCTGATTCATGCTGAGGTGGTGATCTACAACTCCCAGATCCTTCTCAGCAGTGCTGCTGCCAAGCCAGTTATCCCCCATTCTGTATTTGTGCATTTGGTTTTTCTTCCCTAAGTGCAGCACTTTACATTTGTCTTTGCTGAATTTCATTTTGTTGTCTACAGCCCAGTTCTGCAGTTTATCAAGATCCCTCTGAATTTTAGCTCTATCCTTCAAAGTATTGGCAACCTCCCCCTAGCTTAGTCATCTGCAAATTTGATCAGTATGCTTTCTATTCTTACATCTAGGTCATTAATAAAGATGTTAACCCCAGAACAGATCTCCCTCCAATCTGACGTCATTCCATTACTAGTTATTCTTTGTTTATGGTTGTTTAACTAGTTATATATCCACTGAATGGTAGTTCTGTTGAGCCCTCATTTCTCTAGCTTATTTATCAGAATGTCATGTGAGACTGTGTCAAAAGCCTTGCTGAAGTCCAGGTATACTATATAATGCCCATTCTGACATCAGATCCCCTTCTTATCCTTCCCATAGCATGGCCTAGCCGACCCAGTCCCTCTACTTTCCGTTTCTCGCATAGCTTTACCCTGCACCCACATGAAAATTTATAAAAAGAACAGGAGTACTTGTGGTACCTTAGAGACTAACAAATTTATTTGAGCATAAGCTTTCGTTGGCTACAGCCCACTTCGTCGGATGCATGTAGTGGAAAATACAGTAGGAAGATAGATATATATACACAGAGAACATGAAACAATGGGTGTTACCATACACACTATAAGGAGAGTGATCACTTAAGGTGAGCTATTACCAGCAGGAGAGAAAAAGAACTGTTTGTAGTGATAATGAAAATGGCCCATTTCCAGCAATTGACAAGGAGATGTAAGGAACTGGTGGGGGGGGAAATAAGCATGGGGAAATAGTTTTACTTTGTGTAATGGCCCATCCACTCCCAGTCTTTATTCAAGCCTAGTTTGATGGTGTCCAATTTGCAAATTAATTCCAATTCAGCAGTCTCTTGTTGGAGTCTGTTTTTGAAGAAATTTTGTTGTAATATTGTGACTTTTAGGTCTGTAATCGAGTGGCCCGGGAGAATGAAGTGTTCTCCAACTGGTTTTTGAATTTTATAATTCTTGACGTCTGATTTGTGTCCATTTATTCTTTTACGTAGCGACTGTCCGGTTTGGCCAATGTACATGGCAGAGGGGCGTTGCTGGCACATGATGGCATATATCACATTGGTAGATGTGCTGGTGAACGAGCCCTTGATGGCGTGGCTGATGTGATTAGGTCCTGAAAATTTATGTGCATCTCCTTCATGGTCTTCTTCCCCCAGTCTTTCCTATACTTTTTTCCTTATAGACTGACACAGAGAGAACCCACAAAAGAATTGCCCCCACCTTTTAATCCCCTTCTTTCCCTAGCCCACCCTAATCAAATCTGCTATTAGAGTTATCCCACACATCTTCCTCTGCCCACCCCACTTCATCATCTACATCGCAGAACTCCTGACTTTGTTTATTGACTCAGGTGGACTGGTTGCTGATATATTTCAAAATGCTTTGCTCCTCTTCGTTGTAGCAAGAGCAACACTTGGAATGAGCAAAGCTGCACAAAGAACATTAGCAACTGTGTTGGATGGATCGACAATCTAAAGAGGAAGTAAGAGTGCAACTGATGTAGAAGGAAGAGTTTCAGCAAAAAAATAAATAAATAGGGAGGCTTGAAGCATGTGAATTACAGTGATTGTAAAGATGAGCAGGTGGACAAAATAAACAGCTGTATTCTGTATGCCTCCATGGAAATCTTACGTTCTGTTGTCAATAGACGTGGACCTGAGTTGCAGGATCTGTGTATGCCCAAAGTTCAGGGGTTTGGTTTAGCCTACTACAGAGCTAGGGATTAGGCTTAAAAGTTCTGATCCAGATCCAAACGTCACAAAAATGGGGGGGGGTTCAAGGTTAGAGTTTGGGGTCTAGACGGTTTCTAACTACCATATTTAGACTCTTCTATGTTTGGCTGAGTTGGAAACAGCGCCGGTGCAACCTATTAGGCGACCTAGGTGGTCGCCTAGGGCCCTAGGATTTGGGAGGCAGCATTTTCTTCGGCAGCAACCACAGCGGCCGGATCTTCGCCGCCCCGGTCGCTGCCAGCATTTAGGCGGAGGGAGCTGGGGCAGGGGGGCGCGAGGAGGGCCGCCTGCAGCAAGTAAGGGGGGGGGCAGCATGCAGGGGAACTCCCCGCCCCAGCTCACCCCTGCTCCGCCTCCTCCCCGAGCACGCCGTCACCACTTCACTTCTCCCGCCTCCCAGGCTTCCGGCGCCAATCAGCTTAGGCACTGCAAGCCTGGGAGGCGGGAGAAGTGTAGCGGCAATGGCGTGCTCGGAGAGGAGGTGGAGCAGGGGTGAGCTGCTTCACTTCTCCCGCCTCCCAGGCTTGCGGTGCCAATCAGCTTAGGCGCCGCAAGCCTGGGAGGTGGGAGAAGTGAAACGGCGACAGCGTGCTCGGGGAGGAGGCGGAGCAGGGGTGAGCTGGGGCACGGGAGGGTGCCTCAGGGCGGAGAGGGGGTGGGGAGCTGCCGCAGGCGGGCGCCTCAGGGCGGAGGGGGGAGCTGCCGCGGGGGGGGCCTCAGGGCGGGGGCTCGGGGACAAGGGAGGGCGCAAGGTGGAAGTTTCGCCTAGGGCACAAAACATCCTTGCACCAGCCCTGGTTGGAAATGTATCAAAGTAAATTTTCACTAACCTGTGTGACCTCCAATTCTCCAATACTGCCATTTTCCCATGTTCCTTCTAATTGTCTCCAACTTCCCTTCATATGAAAGCCATCCTCTTTCCCTTTCCAGTTTCTAGATACCCCTCAGTCCATTTCTCATGTACATACATGCCAAACAGCAAACGGCTTCACTTGAAGAAACTAGAAATTATTAAATAAAATGTAGCTAAACATTTTGAAGGTGTTACCCAGCTTTTACTGACTTACTTTTAATGTTACTTTATTTTAATTTCACTGTACGGACAGTATATGGTCTCTCAGTAAAATAAGGAAAGTAGGAGTCAGGACTTTTCATGAATTCTGTTCCTGGCTCGGGCACCTGCTCATCGCTTGACCTTCCTTAAGTCGCCTACCCTTTCTATGCCTTGGTTTTACCCATCTACAAAATGAGGATAATAGTATCTACCTACTTCATGGGAATGTTATGGGGCTTATTTAATTCATGTTTGTAAACTGCGTTGAGATGCTCAATGGAAGGGCCCCATGGAAGTGCAAAGTCTAATGAAGATTATTTATTAAAACTCTGCATTCCTTGCCAACTGGCCTCACCATTCAGACTGGTGCTGTGACAGAGCAGTAGGTGTCTACTTGTAAGGATGGTTCTCACAATGTGTTGCTGTATCAAAGATCAACCATAATGACGCGGTGATCCACAGGTAGCCTGTTAGAATGCTGAAGGGTGCAAGAAAAAGAAATATAACTTGTGTGCGCTTTGACATTGGTCAGACATCCAGCCCAATTGAAGATTGTACCTGAGGCCAGATTCTGCCCTGATTACATCCATTGCACCTCCACTGTGTGTATATACTGAATTGCATCAGTTTAAAGATATACCTATTAGTGAAAACTGGGAAATCTCCCTGCAGACCGATTTCGTTACTTCAGTTTGCATTTCTTGCCACAGTGGTGCTCAGCTGTCACTAAACCACTAATGTTTTTACTGGGATGGTGCATGAACAAGACAAAGTACTAACGTTAACGCTACGTGTTCCTACAGATGAGGATGATAATACTGAGATAAATACTAATGAGGAGATTCCTGAATGCTCTGTTACAGAAGGTGGAGATGAACTTACTAACCTAGAAAATGACCTTGATTCTACTGGTAATTTAAATAATGGCTGTTTTGTGTATTTTGCATGACTAAGACTTCTTCATCATCAGTACCAATGTGTCTTTTATCTGTTTAGTAATGTTAGCCTAGCTGTGTGTCTTTTTTCAAATCTTTTTAACTCTTAAGTTCATTTCACTTTCCTGAATTATTTGCTTTCATGTTTATTATTGTTTCAAATTTAAGATCAACAACAAAAGAAATATTTCATATAATGATGGATTCCAATGTGTGTTCCTGTTTGGAGATAAGGTGTGATTACACTAGCTGCACCAGCCAAGCCATGCAGGTTTTTGTGTTCACAAGTCTGTAGAGGGATTACACTTCAAGGGGTTGGGTGCATTTTTTTGTTTTGTTTTGTTTTTACTGGTCACTGTTCATTTATTTATGTATTATAGATTATTTATGTATTATGTATTTGTGCTCAGATTATGGAGCACAAATTCTGTTCAGACTTACACCCTGTGCAGTCCCCTTGAGTTCCTCCCAGTGGGGTTGTATGAGGTGTAAACCAACACAGAATTGGCCGTAGGTGGGTTACAAAGTTAAAATAACAGTTTTTTCGATACCAAATTTCAAAATCATCAATATTATTAGAATGGCCTGTACGTGACCACTTTGCATGCTTGCCAAATAATAATAATACATAAGGATGATAACCCCTTATTGGAATTTTAAACCACGGAAGCTTGAGTTCAGATTCCTTCACTGACACAACTGTGTGACAATATTTACCCATGGGGATATTCTCTCAGGTAACTAGAAGCCAGGTTTTTAAAAGCAGATGGCCTTTAAAAGCAGACCTTAAGATGGCCATCCTACAGCAAAAAAACTTTAGGACCAGACTTCAAAGAGAAACTGCTGAGCTCCAGTTCATCTGCAAATTTGACACCATCAGCTCAGGACTAAACAAAGACTGTGAATGGCTTGCCAATTACAGAACCAGTTTCTCCTCCCTTGGTTTTCACACCTCAACTGCTAGAACAGGGCCTCATCCACCCTGATTGATCTAACCTCGTTATCTCTAGCTTGCTTCTTGCTTGCTTATATATACCTGCCCCAGGAAATTTCCACCACTTGCATCCGAAGAAGTGGGTATTCACCCACGAAAGCTCATGCTGCAAAACGTCTGTTAGTCTATAAGGTGCCACAGGATTCTTTGCTGCTTCTACAGAACCAGACTAACACGGCTACCCCTCTGATACAGGTTTTTAAAGATATCTGGATGTCTAAAAATTCAGATAAGCACATAATGGAATTTTCCAAAGCCTCTTAGTCAGTCAGGCACCTAACTTGCTTAGGCACTTTTGAAAATCTCACAGCGTCCACATACTTGTCTAAACGGCTCTCTGATCCTGCAATGCTATAGAGCCATTGGAGGGGCTTATACTCTGTCCACCCTGCCTGCTGCCAGGGTAGTAGGAAAAAGGAGCATGGTCAGTGCACCCCTTTGCTATGGTACACCACATGGCTGCTTTTTTGGCTTCATGTGGCCCCATTACAAGTTGGCTTAAGTTAGAGCAGCCCAGAGAAGTATGGCATGCATAGAGCAGCGCCAGGAACAAGGGCGTGCTAGGGAGAGCTTTTAGCCATCCTGTGACTGAGGGCTTGTCTACCTGGTGGGGTAAGGCGCTGTCTGGGGGTGTGATTTCTAAACTGCACTAATGTGTTGTGCATTAATTTGTCCATGTAGACCCTGCTGGTGTGCACTAAAGGTTCCCTAGGGCGTTTTAACATAATACTGTTTCAAACAGCATTATATTAAAGCGCATGAGCAAGGTCTACACAGAGCAATGAACATGCAACACATAACCACCCGTAAAGCACATTACCCCACCATGTAGACAAGCCCTCACATTCTGTCTACACTAGCTAGACCCATGGATCTGGCCCATTGTATACTAAGTCAAACTGCTTTACTTAATATGTGGCTCTTTGTACACTAAATTGATGATGATCTATATATCAGTTTGTTTACAATGGTTGCATGTCAGTTGATCATGTCTTGGATGAGGTAAATTGGGTGTTTTGAGCTGCAGCAACAAATAATTAAGTACTTCAATTTGGAATAGCATTCAGAGCAGGCTAATCTGTATGCCTAATAAGCTTGAATCACATCATTTATTATTTCTGCTTTGATATTTTCTGTGCAGAAAATATATTGAATATTTCTAGTGTTAGGGTTAAACTGATGTTTAAAAGTTTCATGGATTTTAAGGCTAAAAGAAATTACTGTGATCATCTAATCTGACTGCCTGAAATAGAAGCCTATCAAAAGATTTTCCAGTAAATATAGATACTTCGAGATGTGTCCCTGTGGGTGCTCCATTGTAGGTGCACTTGCATCCCTGCGCTGCTGATAGAAGAGCTTCAGTAGCAGTGTCCATTGCGCCCGCACATGCGCTGTCCCCCCTCATGCTGCGCCATGAGGCTAGTCAGCGTGCACAGGCTAACCCCTCTCAGTTCCTTCTCAACCACTCCTGGCTAGAGACAGAGCCAGTAGCAGTCTGTTAAGACTATTGTTCCTCTGTTTGCTTCTCAGTCAGATAGTTTTCCCAGTGATAGTTCTAGTTTTAGTCTAGTTGTAATTCTTCTTGTCTTTTTCTGGCCTTTTTCCCCCTGGTGTCCCTTCCCCTTATCGGGGTATGCCCAGCACCCAGGGCTTCAGGAAGTGCTGCACCTGCAAAAAGGCGGTCCCGGTCGCAGATAAGCGCTCTGTGTACCTTCTGCCAGCAGCTCCAGCCGAGATCCTGCAAAGACAGAGCTCCACCAGAAAATCATCATCTTTGAGGCAACTTTCCAACCTCGATCTCCTGGCGGATGTGAATCTTCCCCATAATCTTTGACATCTAAGAGAAGTGCGTCGAAGAAGTAGGCCTGGGATCCCTCTCACAAGTTCTCTAAGTAACCCCAGAGATAGCTGCAAACAATTGCCATCTCACTTGGTATCCTCAGCACCGCGACCATCTCAGTCTGGCACTCATGCCTCACAACGGCCATCGGCTCCCGGTACTGCTGACAGGCCCACAGAACCTATGGGCATGGGCACCAAGTCTTCTTATCCCTTGGTACTGAGTAAGCACTCTAAGAAGACGGTCCTGGTACATGAGTTGGCCTCAGCACTGCCAGCAGCAGTTCACCCAGCACCGGAGAGACCAGTGCAGACTAGGTCCCGTCCCCCCCCCCCCCGCCCCCGACAGCAGGACGTTCTGCACTGGCAGAATTCCACCAAATCAGAGACCTCAGCATACATTGTGGCACCGAGCTTTTACCAGACACGGAGGATATTCCCGCAGCCATGCCATGCCCCTCTGCTGTCTTGGAACAGATTCAGAGATGGGCTACTAGGATGATCCAAGGAATGGAAAACCTGTCTTATGAAAGGAGACTCAAAGAGCTTGGCTTGTTTAGCCTAACCAAAAGAAGGTTGAGGGGGGATATGATTGCTCTTTATAAATATATCAGAGGGATAAATATCAGGGAGGGAGAGGAATTATTTAAGCTTAGTACCAGTGTGGACACAAGAACAAATGGATATAAACTGGACACTAGGAAGTGAAATTAGACGAAGGTTTCTAACCATTAGAGGAGTGAAGTTCTAGAACAGCCTTCCAAGGGGAGTAGTGGGGGCAAAAGACCTATCTGGCTTTAAGACTAAGCTTGATAAGTTTATGGAGGGGATGGTATGATGGGATAGCCTAATTTTGGCAATTAATTGGGCAATTGACTTTTTGATTATCAGCAGGTAAGTATGCCCAGTGGTCTGTGATGGGATGTTAGATGGGATGGGATCTGAGTTACTATAGAGAATTCTTTCCTGGGTGCTGGCTGGTGAGTCTTGCCCACATGCTCAGGGTTTAACTGATGGCCATATTTGGGGTCAGAAAGGAATTTTCCTCCAGGGCAGATTGGCAGAGGCCCTGGAGGTTTTTCGCCTTCCTCTGCAGCATGGGGCACGGGTCACTTGCTGGAGGATTCTCTGCACCTTGAGGTCTTCAAACTACAATTTGAGGGCTTCAATAACTCAGACATAGGTTAGGGGGTTGTTATTGAAGTGAATGGGTGAGATTCTGTGGCCTGCATTGTGTAGGAGGTCAGAATAGATTATCATAATGGTCACTTCTGACCTTAAAGTCTATGAGTCAGAGGAGATGGTCTCACAGTACTCCTCCCAAGCTCCATATGAGACCCACTACCAACAAGGCCTGAGAATGTACCCACAGATCATAGAATCATTAGGGTTGGAAGGGACCTCAAGAGATCATCTAGTCTAACCCCCTGCTCAAAGCAGGACCAATCCCCAAATTCCTAAATGGCCCCCTCAAGGATTGAACTCACAACCCTGGGTTTAGCAGGCCAATGCTCTAACCACTGAGCTATCCCTCCCCCTCACCTGTGAGTACTTCCACCAGGCCCTATGCCACCAGAATGGCCATATTGGAACCTTTGGGTGGCGCACTGACAGCCTGCTTCTCGAGCTTCAAGCCTCGCCTGAGAACCCTCCAGGTACACACCCTTGGCCACAGCATCCAGGGCCTTGGAACTGCTTCAGGAGATAGAGGAACAGGAAGCCGGTCCTGAGGAGGAAATAACACTAAAGACCATGTCCTCCTCTTCTCTGGACAAAGCCATCATGCCTCCCCAACCATTTCTGGCAGACAAGTTCCATCTTTTCCATGAGCTGGCGAAGAGGGTGGCGGACACCCTCCACATACCACTAGAGGAGGTCAAGGACACCCACTATCAGCTTCTTGATATTCTCCACTTTTCATCCTCCTCAAAGATTGCCCTCCTAATAAATGAAGCCATTTTATACCTGACAAAAACAGTGTGCAAAACCCCAGCATTGGTGGCGCCAAATTGCAAATGTGTGGACAAAAAATATTATGTCCTCAGCAAGGAATCGGAATTCCTCTTTTCCCACCCTCCACACAATTCCATTGTTGTGGACACTGTCAATTCCCATGTCTGACAACACCAGTCCAGAGCTATACCCTATGACAGGAATTGGAAGCATCTTGATCTTTTCAGTAGAAAGGCATATTCCTCGCCACCTTACACTTCCATATTGCCAACTGTCAGGTGCTCATGGCCAAATATGATTGCCCAAATTATAATAAACTTAATGATTTTATTGAAAAACTGCCAGAGGTACATTGGGAATCCTTCTAGGCCATCATACAGGAAGGGCAACTAATGGCAGAAACATTACTACAATTGGCCTTTGACGCCGCCAACAGATCAGCTAGGTCCATCTCTATGGCGGTGGTGCTGTGATGGGCATCGTGACTCCACTTGTCGGGATTCCCGAAAGAGGTTCAGTCTACAGTGGAAGATTTTCACTTCAAGGGCACAAAGCTCTTTGCCGAAAAGACCAACACTTCCCTTCATACGCTGAAGGATTCCAGGGCTACCGTCAGGTTGCTGGGAATCTATACACCCGGGCAAGAGAGACAATTTAGTCCTCAATCCTAGCATAGGTCATATGTGGCTCAGTACGAACCTCAGTGCCATTACAAGTCACAAAGAAAGAAAGAGATATTCCCAAAATGCAAGCTATCGGGCCCACAACCTTCATCCCAACCCCCTTCATCTAAGTTCCACTTTTGATGGGCAGGTTGGGGCACCACAAGACCACTCCCCCCGACTGACAAAACCAACATCATTGTACACCCATTTGGTCACCGACTGGCAATGTTTTGCAGTGCCTAGGAATGCATAACATCAGACCAATGGGTCTTACAGATCATCCGATTCAGGTACTCCATCCATTTCACCTCCCTACCCCCTCCACAACACCCTTCCCCATCCCTCTTGAAAGACTCTTTTCACTGAAGTTTACTGCTACAGGAGTAGGTTAGGAGCTATAGAACCACTACCTCAACATCTATGAGGCAAGGGATTCTACTCTAATGCCCCTAAGGAAGGGAGGTTGGAGACCCTTATTGGACCTCAGAGCTTTCAACAAGTTTGTCAAGGCTCAGAAGCACAAGATGGTCACCTTATCAATGATCATTCCAGCCTTGGAACTGATAGACTGGTTTTTTACCCTTGACCTCCAGGACGTCTGTTTTCACATCTTGATCCTACTAACTCACAGATGATTTCTCAGGTTCACTCTGCGACATGATCATTACCAATACAGAGTCTTCCCCTTCGAGCTCTCATCGGCCCCGAGAGTATTTTCCAAAATTCTCTCAGTGGTAGCTGCTCATTTACACTCACAAAGGATAATGATTTACCCATACCCGGACGATTGTATCCTCAGAACCCAATCTCTCAAGGAGGCTCACCAAGTCATTGATACTACGATACACTTGTTCACAGAACTGGGTCTACAGATCAACACCCAGAAGTCAACCCACACTGCAGAGCAACTCCTGGAATTCATAGGGGCTGACCTGAACACCCTACAGACCAAAGACCTCCTAACCTCCAACACAGATTCCTATCCCTGGTTTCACTCATAGACACTGTTCAATACAGCCCACAAGTACCAGCCGGGCTCCACCTCCAAGTCTTAGGACATACGGCAGCGGGCATGGCAGTGATACCACATGCCAGACTCCACATGTGATGCCTCCAACAGTGGTTCAGTTCGGTTTACAGACCAAATAGGTTGGACAAACCCCTATCAGGATCAGAAACTCCTTAGATTGGTGGAAGGACCTGGCCAATGTGTGCAAAGGGATCCCCTTCTCGCAGATATCACCATCATTGCTCCTTAGCACCAATGCATCACACACAGGGCAGGGCATGCGTTTAAATGGCCTCTTGGCACAAGGCAAATGATCACCTGCAGAGATATCCCTCCACATCAATCTCCTCGAGTTGAGAGCAGTCAAGAACACCTGTGTCCACTTCCTCCCGCTGATTGCAGGATCATACACAAAGATCCTAACAGACAATATAGCATACATGTACTACATTAATCAGTAAGGGGAGAATCAGGTCACCCTCCCTATGTGAGGAAGCAATGACCTTATGGAACTGGTGCATCTCCCATGACATCACCCTGTCCACGGGTTTCCTCCCAGCACACAGAACTCAATAGTAGACAATCTTAGTCATGAGTAGGAGATACAGCCGTTTGTGCTCCATGACCTCGTCACATGATGGAGATCACCATCCATAGACCTATTTGCCACTTACCAGAACAAGAAATGTCCATGCTACTGCTCCAGGGCAGGGATGGAACAGCACTCCCTGGGCAATGCCCTTCTTTTCCCATGGGACGGGGACCTTCTTTACATCTTCCCTCCATTTCCTCTACTTCTGAAGGTCCTACTAAAAATAAAAAGGGATGTCACTCATGTCATTCTGGTCGCTCCTACCTGGCCAAGACAGACCTAGTACCCTTGCTTGGCACAGTTCGCAATGTGCCCATCAATCCCCCTCCCAGCTATTCCTCACCTCCTCTCACAGGACAAAGGGCATACTCTGCATCCCAACCTGGGGATTCTCTGCCTCAAAGCATAGCTCCTCAAAGGTGGTTCCAGCAGCTAGAGAGCTCCTGCTCCAGGGAAATACAAGAGGTTCTGTTCCACAGTAAGAACTCCTCCACATGACACACATACCTGCAGAAATGGTTGAGGTTTCAGATTTGGTTCATGTCCCAACAAATCTGTCCAACATCCACGTCTCTTCCACACTTCCTAGACCATGGTCTGACCCTTAAAAAGTCAGGACTATCCCTAAGCTTTCTTAGGGTCCATCTAGCAGCTATCACAGCTTTTCACCAACCTGTAGAGGGGTACTCAGTGCTGTCAGACCCAACCACAAAATGATTCCTTAAGGGTTTAATAAAATAAATGTGTGCCAAGGGACCCCCTTCTTGCAGACATCACCATTGTCGCTCCTTAGCACCAATGCATCACATACAGAGCAGGGCATGCATTTAAATGGCCTCATGACACAAGGCAAATGGTCGCCTGCTGAGATATCCCTCCACATCAATCTCCTCAAGTTGAGAGCGGTCAAGAACACCTGTGTCCATTTCCTACCCCCATGTAAGATCTAAACCTGATATTGAAAGGGCTGACTTTTGACATCTATCAACGAAAATGGCGTTCTTGATAGCGATTATCTCATCCAGAAGAATAGGAGAGATAGCAGCCCTGATGGCACATCCCCGCTACACAGTATTCTTTCCGGATTATGCTCAGGGTGCATCCAAAATTCATCCCCAAGGTATTCACTCTGTATCATGTGAATCAATTGATTCACCTTCCAGTCTTCTACCCCATGCCTCACCCTCGACATCAGGAGAGTCCTGGCCTTCTACCTTGACAGGATGAGGGCCTTCAGGAACTCCCCTAGACCAGTGGTCCCCAAACTGTGGGGTGTGCCCCCTAAGGGGCACAGAGGAACATTTGTGGGGCACAGTGGGGCCCAGGCCAGCCCCCAGGAGGTGGGGAGGAAGCAATCTGCCCCCAGCTCCAATCTGGCCCCAGGTGCAGGTCCAGCCCCAGCTCCCAGCCCCGCTCCTGGCAGGGCTCTGCTTCCAACTGTGGCCCCTAGCTCCAGCTCCTGGCCCCAACTGTGGCCTCGCTCCTGGATGAGGCCCCAGCTGCAGTACCTGCCCCACTCCCACGGCGGCCTCTGGCCTTGACCGCAGACCTGCTCCCAGTCCCAGCCCCCAATCACAGCTCCCAGGGGGGCATGAACCAGGTAAGGGAGGGGTGGGGGCAAAAAGTTTGGAGACCACTGTCCTAGACTTTCCTTCTCCATTGTGGAAAGATCCAAGGACTCAGCAATATCAAACCAAAGGCTCACTGAGTGTGTTCCGAACTGCATCAGACAGTACTACCAAATTAGCAACATGACCCTTCCATATTCAGTTTGTACACGTGCCACAAGATCAATCTCATCCATCGCCTTCTTCAAGAATGGTCACTATGGGTGCTCCATAATCCACCCACCTCCTCTCTACTTCGGAGTTCTTGTCAGTGACTCTGTGGCAGAGGAGGAATTGAGGGGGATTAGCCCATGCGTGCTGACTAGACTCGTGGCACAGCATGTGGGGCGACAGCGCATGTGTGGGCCTAATGGACCCTGCTACTGAAGTTCTCTGATCTGCAGCTCAGGGTCACAAGCACACCTACAGTGGAGTACTCATAGGACACATCTCGAATAACCCTCATTATTGCACAAGGTGAGTTACTTCTTTATACTTGGGAGGAGAAGGCAATCAGGAATTGATTATTTATGATATGTCTCCTAACCTAGTGGTTCTCCAACCTTTCTTTCTGTGGACCATTTTTGTAAGAGAGAGATCCTATTGGGGACAGATGGATAGGATGCACACGCAAGGGGTCCTTTCTATTTGAGATCATTGGTGACTTGATTAATCAATTTGTTACCTGCTGAATCCTTCTTCTTTCCATATAATTTTAGGCAGAATCCATAAATAAAGTAAAAGGAAACTGGTTTGAGAACTTTTTTTTAAAATGTGGAAGTTGTTGATTTTAAATCCTGCATCAATATTTGTTAATGCTGCTACCATGTGCTGCTGTGAATGTATTTTATAAAACGTGAACATCTGTGTATTACAAATATTGCATGGTGTTTATGTATAAGCCAGTGTGTATGTGTGCACTCATATCTTAGGCTAAATTATGGCCACTGTGCATCGGTGTGCCCAGGGGCAGTTCTAGGTATTTTGCCGCCCCAAGCATGGCAGGCAGGCTGCCTTCGGTGGCTTGCCTGCGGGAGGTCCCCGGTCCCGCGGATTCGGCAGCATGCCTGTGGGAGGTCCGCCCCAGGCCCGCGCTTGGCATGCTGGCATACATGCTTGGCATACATCATATGTATGGTTGGGGTGGGGATGTGTAGGTGCACACACTACTCACATACAAAACACTATATACTTTGCATGTAGTCAAATAAGCATTAATGGGAAGTGAAATATTGTACATATGCCGCTGGGTGTGCCAGAGAAGAGTGAAGCTGTCCTTCATCACACCCTGTCACATCACGTCTCTGTAGGAGGCAGGCAGATATTTGGTTGTTAATGCCCCAGGAATATTTTGGGGAACAGGATGTCCAACACTGTTCACAGAACTCCAAGCCTTAGAAGGAGTGCGGTTAGGAAATTAATTTGGCTCCTCCTTCCTGCATTCTAGCTTGTGGGTACAGGACTGCAATTTGGAGTGCAAGGTACACCTGTAGAACACATGTAGCAAGTAATGTTCTGCAGTGTGTTCACCCCAAGCACGACTTGCGTGCATAATGCCTCCAGGTGATGCACCTTCTGCTCCCTACCAGTGTGACTGTAGCTCACAAAATTGTAATATATTCTATTAACATCTCGCTCGCTCGCTCGCTCTCTCAAATATGGGTGTGGTCATATGTATGGTTGGGGTGGGGATGTGTAGGTGCACACACTACTCACATACAAAACACTATATACTTTGCATGTAGTCAAATAAGCATTAATGGGAAGTGAAATATTGTACATATGAGACCTGATGCAAAGTCCATAGGAATTTTTCCAGTGACTTCATTGGGCGTTTGGATGCGGGTCCTGAAGATTTTATTTTTTTATGGAGTAATAAAAGTATTTGATTTCACTCCTAACTCCATTATATTCCATAATTTATAACAAACATTACTAGAAAGATGACGTTGTTGTCACTCTGGTTTTAAAGTTGAGAAGCTGTGCCCAAGGAACCTTGTGTTAACCATTCAATTTTACAAATAATATTAATTTATCAGAACCTAAAATACCTGATGAATTTTTAATATTCCATCTTAAAGTAAATTCTTCTCTAGGAGTTTTTATATATCCAAAAGAGAAGCCAAAGTATGTGTGTACTAGCTGAGAGGAACTTAACATTTTGTGAAGTTCATGTGTTTATCATTCACTACTTTATAACATAGTACAAGCTGTACTTGATGGTGCAGAACCAAGTGCTAACTTTCTTTAATGTATGTTTTTAAGAAAACTTGGGAGATGTTTGTATGTATAACACATACAGATCTAGTTCAATATGTGCTTTAAAGATCTTTTTCTCCTCGGTTTTCACTTTTTAGTTTAAAATTATAGTACTACGAATTCTATTAAACTGATACATTGTTGTAGTAACTCTCCATTTAAATGCATCTCACTCTGTTGTACATGGTATTTGCATATTTAGCAGAACAAAACAGTAAGTTGGTGGATTTGAAGCTGAAGAAGCTCCTAGAAGCTCAGCCACAGGTGGCAAATTCACTCTCCAGTGCTGCTCAGAAAGCTGTAACTGATAGCTCAGAGCAAGACATTAAGGTAAGTTTTGATTAATGCTTTTATCTCAGTACCTGTGTGTTCTGATTTCTGTTTTGTACTTTATGATGAGGAAAATAATTTCTTATCAAATCCATCACAGTAAGAATCTGCTGGGCAGTGCAGCTGCAGAGTTTGCAGTGCAGTGGGGTTTTTCTATGTATCAATCAACACATTTTCTGTTTATATTATTATTATTTTTTTAGCCATACTATAGCTATAACTGTAATTGGCTGGCATAATCGTGAGGTCTGTACAAACACCTCTAAATTCTTACTGTTCAGCTTACCACTTAAATCTGAAATGAAGGCATAGGAAGAGTCAGTGGCAAAATTCTCATTGACTGCAGTGAGAGCAAAATTGGACACCACATATTTTTCTTCCCTTTCAAGTCTCTCACCACCTGTTTTGCTCAACCAAAACTAGAATGTATTATGTTGTAAAAATATATAGAGGTCTGTGTAATCTGGAAGTGAATGATTCTGAGAAAAATGAATTTTAAGACAAGTATATACACTGCATGTTTTGTCAATCTTTAATGTACATCATTTTAACATAAAGTACATACCTATGAGTTTTCCATTTCATTTTCTTAATTAGGCCCTTTTATGTTATTACAACTAAATAAAAAATACCCTGTGCATGTCATTAATATCTGTATGGCTTTGGGGCACTTCCAGTTGTGTATAACTTTTCACCCACCTGCAGACTGTGGGGACAGCACTGCTGACTGAAAGGATTTCCTTCCCCAGATACAGAGATGCTTTGAAGTCCCAAAACAATGACTTTCATTGCTTTTCCCTTACACTGTCGGTTCCTATAAATTGGTGATGAAAGTGTGTGGCAGCAGTAGAGGACTTTCGGTCTCTATCTTTGAACAAAAGGAAGCCTGGATCAAGTCTGATTTTTGCGTTCAATTTAGCTTTCTGCAGTGGATTTAATGCAAAATGAAGCTGGCCCAAGAATAATACAATGGATTGAAAAGGCTAACTGAATTAGTGGGCTTAGAGGAATACATTTGTAAAGTGGCAGAAGTCCCTAGTCATAAAAAGGTTTCTTAAAATGGGATTTACTTGCTAATCGCACTGATATTTTAGCATGTTGCCAGGCCTAAAAAATTAGCCTTGGTTGTTTATTTTGGTAAAGACTTGAGTTCAGACTTCAAATATCTATTGTCCTAACAACAGGAAGCCACCTTTTATTTAAAACCAGAATCATAGCAGCCCAAAAACATACATCTGGAAAAACATGCATCTAATGAGAGTGATACTTTTTTAAAGCTTAGTTCAATAAATGGCACACAGGCACCTTCATTAGGGCAATTTGATATCCGCTAACCTGATGAAAATGGTGTTTCTTTATAAAAGCTTTTCTGTATTAATTGATTTTTTTTAAGTTACTCCAACAAAAGGTGCAACTTAACAGCGTGCCTTTGTGTACGTCTTTTTAAAGAAGAGTTTAAAAATGGTATTGCAAAGAATATATGGTGTCCATCTGTTCTCGTGGAGCTTTCCGCATTGAGTTGGATTTGTGTTTTAATAAAATGCAGTTTACACGTTTATAAATGAGGCATTCTGTGTTTGTGGAAAAGGATAAACTGTTACCTTCCCTTGAGGATTCTGTATCCCAGGCCTCCTCGAGGCTAGAGAATAGGCCATTGGAGAACTCCCTCATTACTGATTGTCTCAATGCAGAGGAAGGGCAAAGTCTTGGTAGCTTTTGATAACCAGTTTCAGCATTCAGCAGGCTTAGCTATTAGTCATGCATCTTAGCCTTTCCCTATTTACTTTCAAAACACTTAATAAAAATAATAATAGATTAGGTATAAAATGAAATATTTGTTTGGTACACAGCACCTCGGTATCTGCAGTTTCCACACATTGCAGTGGTTCAGTCTTCTGGGATATTTCATGTTGATAGAACCATTTGAATTTGTTACCAGTATTAACATAGGAAGCTCTGGAAAAGATAATTGTAGTTTCCTTAGCTGTAAAGGGCTTACTTACAAATCTGGCTTTGGAAAGTTATAGCTGATGAAATGCAGTTCAGTGGGATAGTATTATAATCCTACCTTTTAGCCTTCATCCAGCATTAGTGGTTTATCTCAATGGGCATAAAATTAGAAACTAGTTCTTCTTGTTATACAAGTCGGTGGGACTATACAAAACGATAGAATTCTTTACTGGGCAGAATTGTGAGGGAGAAAGACTAAAGGCAACATGCTTTTAAAGTGATTATAGATCATGTTTAGGAGTATACATTATGCAGGTTGGCACTAATGTATACCATGCAGGACAAATTAAAGTTGTAAAAGAGTTATCTGTCATTTAAAATCCACATCACTGAAAGATATTCGTCATAGTTAACAGATCTTGCTGTTGAGTAATACAGAGTCCTGCCTGATGATGCCAAACAAACCAAAACCAATCACCGCCAAAAAAAAAGTTCATCACTCTGCTTTTTCAGCGGCTGATACTTTTATCCCACACAAACAGCAATCTGAGTTGTGAAATTCTCTGCAAACCCCGCATTGTGTTCTGTCATTGAAACATACCTTTCCAATGTGTGATTTCACATTTGTAAACAAAAGAATCTGTTGTATGTCTTGTTTTTCTGACAGAATGGAACAGAAGAACATCGTGCTGAGCGATTACAAAAAGCAACAGAACGTTTTAGAAATCCTGTTGTGTTCAGCAAGGACTCTACAGTCAGAAAAACTCAGCTCCAGTCTTTCAGTCAATATGTTGAGAACCGACCAGGTAGGAGAAAATATAAAACATGTTTTCCCGTCTTATGATTTAATAATATTTAACAATAAATATATTAAAATCCTGATAATGTAAGTCCACATTTCAATACACAAATATCAAGCTTTATAATAATTTTACATGTCTTTCCCCTTTTTTCAAGAGATGAAAAGGCAAAGATCAATACAGGAAGATACAAAGAGAGGAAATGAGGAGAAGGCAGCGATAACTGAAACTCAGAGGAAGCCATCAGAAGATGAAGTGCTTAATGTATATTAATTTTTTGTCTGGTTTCATGATTGCTGATAATTCCAAACTGTATGTGGAAATAGTGCCTTTATTTGTTAAAATGAGATGTTAGGGTTTTTTAGATGTCAATCTCCAGTGCATTCAAAGCAGAGTGAGAGGGGTGCGCTGTTGAATTAGTCTGCAGTGTGGTGATAATTGTCAGATAAAAAAAAATGAATTTTTCAGAGTTCCACAGCCCCAGCTTCCTTGAGACATTTCCATCAGGGCACTTCCCATAAAGAGATTCCAGTATTGATCTACCGGGAGGATTTTAATTATTACAATAGCAGATACCGCAGAGCTGCAGTTAGAGGGAAGAGTCACATGAGACCTGCTAGAATTTCTCAGCCAACCCATTTTGTTGGCTTGGGTTAATGGGTGTTCAACCTTTCCATTATCCAGATCAGCCGTGAATTACTAGCTGAATGATGTTTGCATTAATATAATATATATGGTAATTTCTTCACTTAATTAACGGGGAGGTTCAGCTCAGTAGGGGTATGGGCTGATCATGTGTAAAATTGATTTGTGAGGGAAATATTTGATAGACCGCAGGGAGAAAGCTGCTTTTGATGGACAGCTGCGGGACGGAAGCAGGAAGAACAAGTTTTAACCTGAATTTTTTGACTGGAATCACAGCACAGTCTTTGATGGTGGCCATATGTTGCTGTCCACAATTTGTCTAAATACGTTCATTCTTTTTACTGAAGCAATTCAGTGCCAGTTAGAGATTTTGTAATGCTGTGATACCTAGAGTAAATCACCTAACTTCTTAACAATCTCTCAGCTGCTTTATTAGCATGGCTGTGCTTTAGCAAAGCTGGTAAGGTCTTCCTCAGTGACTTCACATTATAAATGCAGATAATACACATGAACACTTGGAATATTTCATCCTGACACAGCATTTCTTTTCATCTTCTAATAGCATTGTGAACAATTCTGCATGCTGACATTAGTGACATTTTTATACTGTTTTCAATTAATTGTAGTTGAAAGGCAATATATTTCACATATCATACATCACTTCAACTCGCCCACACTAATTCTCTTGTTCATGTACTCCACTTGGAGGCTGTCTCTCAGTAATTGTGTTGTGGCTACGAGACAGGTGAAAAAAAGTTTCCTTTAGAACTGATGCTATTTTCTGGTGTGACCGCAGTGTGTTGCAACAACATGCCTTTTTCACCAGGTGCCCAAGATCTTAAAGTTCCAGACTTGTTACATATAGTTGTGGGACTTATGCCATCCTCTCAGCCTTCACAGTGAATTTATCTTTATTTGCAGTAATACCCGGCTATAATGATTTTTATCCCTATTGTACGACTGTGAAGCTGTACCGACTCTTTCAGCAATATTTACTGAGAAACAATTGAAAAAATTCAGTCAAATTAGTTGTGACTGACTAACTAATCCAGCAACAAGTTAGCCAGTGATAGGGAAATACAGATGATAAAACAGCTTGCATTTTCCCCTCCTATCCCCAAAGGATAATGGCTGTAGGTATATCCCTTTGCAAAGGACAAGGGGAATCTGAAAACAAGCCTCATCTGTATTAAGCTTCTCAACCTTAAAACTGTCTCAAAGAGCCTTGGGGAGAATTCCTGAAGGCTTATTGGTGATTATGAAGAAAATGTGGAGGAGGCATCCCTGAAATAGTAGTATTTTCCTCCTAACTTCTTTTGCATAAATACCCCAACTATAATGTTTCAGCACTATGTAAGACCTCTTTTATGTCAGCCTCATCTATACAAACATTTAGTTTGCAGCAAGATGGGATGTGGATCTACCTCTTGCTAGCCTGTCACAGACTAACTGTCTGTGTGGACCCTGCTGACGTACATTAATAGTTCATTAATGTACTTTGCTCAAGCCCTAGGCTAGCAAGAGGTAGATTCACACCCCAGCTTCCCACATGTAGACGGGGCCTAAGAGAATGTCCCAAATCAAAATAGTGCTCCAAAGGAAGTTGAACTCAATCTGGCCATATGAAAATAACTTTGGGGTACTGAATGACCACTCTCTACATCCTCGTGAGAGATCCAACTACACCTCTACCTCGATATAACGTTGTCCTCGGGAGCCAAAAAATCTTACTGCATTATAGGTGAAACCACGTTGTATCGAACTTGGCTTGATCTGCCGGAGTGCGCAGCCCCGCCCCCCGGAGCGCTGCTTTACCGCGTTATATCCAAATTCGTGTTATATCGGGTCACGTTATATCGGGGTAGAGGTGTATTTTGTAAGTCAGGTTTGTTCACTGAGGATGTTTGTGGACATTTTGTGAGATTTGTGAGGACCAGTTTATATTGTCCTTCAAGACAGTGCTGAAACATGTAGGATACAGAGGACAGACTTGACTTTTTAGTGCTGTATAACTTTTCTGGCATGAAAATGTTTTAAAGTGATTTATAAAATCTACATAAAGGGGCTTCATTGCAGTTGGGGATTAACAAAACTGGGAAGGAGGAGCAGATCTAGTGTGTAGTCCCATTGCATCGTAGAGACTGCAGTGGATTTTGACAGCACCTGTCAGGATAAGAATCAAGGCTACACTAATTACCAATACTTTTACAGATCATTGTTTATCAGGGCAATAGCCTGCAGTAGGGGAAATCTGAAGAAGCATTACAGCCTAGTCTGGTGTGTGTCATCAGTAGAATTGACACAGAGAAACTAGATGCAAAAAGAAAGAAAGTTTGTTTTTGTTTTTCTAATCCCAAAACCCACATTTTGCATTTTCACCAAGATGTTCTTGTGATGGTTCTTTCTAAAAACACAGCCCCTAAAAGTTAGCATTTTAAAACAAAATAAAAACTGGATGTAACAGAAATCACGCGTAACTTATCAATGTAAATAATAATATAAATAGTACTTTTGGATTATTGCTCCAGGTTTACTATGTTGTATATAACAACAGCTCTTACTTAGAAATAAATTATACAGAATTTCAAAAAATCAGGTCATTTAAAACTGCAAAATCAACATCTAGACACTGAAATAGTCTCTAAGGAAACCATGCTTTTTTAAAAAAAAATAGTGCATCCAAATAATGATATTTGGCAAAATTGCGAGGTTTATAAAATGTAAGTGTAAGCTTTTTGGTAGTGAGCAGGATATTTGGTTGTTTAGGTAAGTGCCTTACTAAGTGTTTGTGGAAAGGAAAAATGCAACTTACAAGTGATGTTTTTTCTTCTTGTTTGTTCTCTTTAACAGAAAGGGTTCAAAGACACCAGTCAGTATGTTGTAGGAGAATTGGCAGCACTAGAGAATGAGCAAAAGCAAATTGACACCCGTGCCGCGCTGGTGGAGAAGCGCCTTCGCTATCTCATGGACACAGGTACGGTGCCCAATTACACTGTAAACAGTTTTGGCAAATTGAGCGTTCACAAACTCTTATAGAGTTTTGGAAGTGTGAATCTTTGAAGCCTGAATGTTCAGCAAAACTGCCTTGAAAATAAAAAGGCTGCGATTTGCAGCCACCTCTCTGGGCCCTGGTGATAAGAGTGCCTTCATGGGAAGTGATAACTTACCCTGATACCGTGTGAGCCAGCACTATTGAACAGTGTGCTCATCCATGCAGAGTTGGAATACACATCTGTGCCTCATTGATATGCCACTGCTAAAAAAAAAAAAAAAAAGTAAGATCTTCACTGTGCTACTGATTCAGAGGAAAAAGAAAAAAAAAAAAGATTTGGCCAGCTAAAGCCATGTACTGCATGAAACAGAGCACAGTACATGGGGGAAGGCTCCATTGACGAGATCACTGAAATTTGAGAATATTATCTGGTTACTGATGCTGCACAATTTTTTATTTTTATTTTTTCTTTTCAAGAGAGCAGGTTTTTAAAAGTCTGTAATACTTTGTGTTGCAGGTGCAGTTGAAAGGATTAAAGTATATAGTCAGGTTTTTGTAAAATGCATTGTGGTTGCAAGTTCCCATCTGCAGTGAATGTTAGATTGGTATTAAATGCTGATTATCGTCATGGATGGGGAAGGTTTAAAAGCATCATGCCGTTTGGAACAAATAGTACTTTAGTATTTGAAAAATAAATAATACATACTGTAATTCAGAAAATACTGATCCTGCCTTAGGAAGATAACATTCTTGGGAAGAAAAGTTAATTGCCGCACATTATTTTGTGGTTAAGTTATCTTTATATATGTATACAATATTAATATAAACGTAAGGTCTGACTTTAACTTGGAAAGCAAGGTTATGTCAGGGTAAACTAAAAATTCAGTCAGATGTTATTAATTTATACTGTTGTATAAAGATGAATAAACTAAATTTAGTACCATGGCATGAAATGGGGATGCAATATCTGTCCAAAATTGTAGGGTTTTTAAAAATTTGTTTATTTTCTAACATACCTTTGTTGTTTGTTTGTTTGGTTTTTAATTTAAAAAAAAATTTCACACACAAAGAATCTGTCTCCCTATATGAGTGTACAAATTAGGACCCTGATCCGGCAGCAGTTCTGGGCTTTATAAGTGCCAGGAGAGTCCTGCTTTATGTGATACTATAGAATTAATATATAAATGTGCCATCGCACACTTGTGTGCATTCTGTTTGTGGGGGGGGGAGAGAAAGACGGAGATTATTTACTCAAAAAAACCTTATAAAATCAGAAAAGATGCATCTTAAAACAATTTTTAAAAGGCAAGTGAACTCAGAGCATCTCCTCTGGACATACACTGTTCGCATGCACGGTAGCCAGCTCTTTTAAATCTAATTGTTCCTAGTCCTTGTTTTTGTTGTTAATATTTTAAAAGTCATTTTTCCTAAGTTTTAAAGTACAGAAATCGTTACTAGCTTCTTCAGGTCCTGGACATAGTGAAATGGACTTCTTAAGTCAAAATGAATATTTCTTTGTAAGTGTCCGGTATGAGATGGCAAGTGTGGTACAGAGTGGATTTACATAGCAAAGGTGTATAGGTTTATAACTGGGATGCTGATGGGGCACCCTTACCGATAGGGCTACAAATGGTGCAACTATATTGAGAAACATTCTTTTTGGATTCTTGGCCTATTTTCCTTTTGCTGTCAAACTTCCTTACATAATGCAGTTCTACATTTACATAAATGATTTGACTAGTGCAGGGTGACAATTCTGTTTTTTCCTTCTCAGAATAACAGCACAAATGCATGTGTGGGGGGAAGGTGGGAGGACACCTTTCAAGACTAGAGACTCTTGCCTGCACTTACCTTCATAGCCTTTAAAGCAGGGTTTTTCAAACTTTTTCAAACTGTAGATCCCATCTCCCCTTCCAATCAATATCCCATTTGTCATCATACAACATCCCTGGGGAAGCTACAGAAATTTCCAACATGGACAAATAATATTAGGGAAATGTTTGTGTTGTTAACTGTCTTTAGTTAACTGTCTTTGGGGGCGGGGGGGAAGCCACGGTCTCCTTTTGCTCTTCTTTTAAAATTCTGCTCCATTGTGTTCTGTTCTGCCCTGCACATGCTTCCCTGCCACCTGTTCCTAGTATTGCCTCACTGCAGATACTTCCCTACTGCCTGCTTCTCTTCTACCCCTCCTCCTGGAGCCTTCTGATGGTGTCTGGCAGCTCCAGTCCTGTTGATGGCTCTGTCCAAAAGGGTGTCTCTGGTTTTCTCACCCATTCCTCTTAATGGAGTGGCCCCTAATGGAAGCAGCTAGGCAAACTGCTCCTCTGCCTCATTTCTAGCTTCTTTTACAGGTGTCCAGGCTTGTCTTTTTCAGTTTCTGAACGCCTACAAGAGAATCTGGAAACAAGAAAGAAGAGTCAGCACCAAATGACCAACCAGTGTCCCATGGACCACCAGCAAGTGCTCTGTAGATCAAAACTTGAGAGCTGATGCAGAAAAAATTACCACAACCTGATAGGGTACAAAATCCCGCTAGGGAAGCTGATTGTTGATCTTTTGTGGGCTGTGGAAATTCTATCCTAGCCACTGGTACACATGTTGAGAAAACAGGGTTGCCAATTCTCACCATTTCATTCTATCTTGGTATTTGGT